>NW_028241901.1:0-28022 GCF_964263255.1 Lissotriton vulgaris
GTGTCAGGGTTTTGCGAGTTGCTGCCACCTCTGTTTATAAACCAGCAATGAAAGCAAAGACCATTTCCAGACCCCAGTTGGTGAATGTGTGGTTATCTACAAAGAATTTACATCTGAAGGGAAATAGAAAATTCCAGCCTAGGTTTGTGGGTCCTTATGTTGTAGAAAAGGTCTTGGGTTCAGTTACTGTGAGACTGAAACTGCCTGCTAAAGTGGGTATTCATCCAGTTTTCCATGTCTCTCTTCAGAAAAAGACTAAGCCACACTAATCCATTTCTCACCCAGGAAGATTTAGAGGTCCCTGCTGTCAGTACTCTAGTGTTTGATATGGCTACCTTGCATAAGTCAGCTGAGGAAAATTTGATTAGAGCTAAACAGTCTTATAAAAAAGGTGCAGACAAACATAAGCAACCAGCTCCACAATATCGAGTGGGTGAACAGGTGTGGAGAGTCCTATCTTCTAAGCTTGACTTCCTGCATTTCCACACCAAGGAGACAGCAGCGCTTCTGAGGATAAAGGAGTTTGTGGGAGAGCGGCATGACAAAGAAGTAGTAAGCTATTTCGTTGACTTGCTCATTTCCCCGTAACTGCAAACTAAGACTCTGCAATCCCTCATTGCGCTTCCCCTAACTTTCCCTTTCCCTCTTTCTTCCTCCCTGGTTCCTTTTTGCGCACTCTGGATTTATGAACTATCAGAATTCAAGCCAAGGGTCAAGCGCCTGCAGTGTACAACAGAATCCCAATTAAGGCATTTCCAAGGATATTCTCAGTTAAAGAAGGTTCCATTAGAGGGTAGGAGGGAAGCATTAATAGAACATTCAGTAATGTTGACTCCTGTTATCCAGATAAGAGTATCCAGCAGTCTACCCATTCACTGTAAGAAGAGTGGCAATAACTTGGGAATTCCTGGTAGGACAAGTTCAGTTAATAAAATAGAGAGTACAGTCGTTAAGGTGAGTTGTTGCTTATGTTCTCTCCCCAATCTGTGTATTAGGCACCCATGAAGTACAGACAGCAGAAGTCCTACGCCCAGCGGTCTGAAAGTGGTGTCAGAAGATCTCAAGGTGTCTCTTCTCTGTCCACTTCCCCTTTTCCCTTCTGCTGATGTCTTTGCCTTCTAGGCGAGGTCACTGGTGGAGGGGAGATTGGGTTCAGCAACTGGACTGCCCCTGCGAGAGAATTCAGGCCTTCGTGACAGATTGAAGTGCCCAAGTTTTTATCTCGCCTGGGCAATATGGCGGAAGGGTTGAATTTAAAGGAGTTAGGAGAGATTCTAGTTGGTATTCAAAGGGAGATAGGTGCAGTACGGGAGGAGAATCAAAGTTTAAAGGTAGAATTGGTAGCCTCTCGCCAGGAGACTAAGATGTTGGCTCAGAAGGCACACCTTAGTAGAGGTGGTCAATCCCATCATTAACAGGATTATCAACACCTCCTTGGCCACAGGAGATATACCTAGCGATTGGAAGCTGGCAGCGGTTAAACCTTTACAGAAGAAGGCACTGGCTGACCCTACCACCCTCTCCAATCTGCGTCCTATCTCCCTGCTCCCAGTGCTGTTCAAACTGGCGGAAAAATTCGCCAACATTCAACTAACGAACTTCCTGGAGGGGAATAACATTCTACACCCCAACCAGTCAGGGTTTCGATCATATCACTCTACTGAGTCAGCCCTACTGTTCACAGCAGAGACCCTAAGAGCAGCCATGGACCAGGGAAAAGAGGCCGTCCTAATCCTACTTGACCTGTCGGCAGCCTTCGATACGGTTTCACACCATATCTTAGTGAACCGGCTGGCTGCCGCAGGGGTAGGGGGACAAGCCCTGGTATGGCTTAGGAATTTCCTCAGCAACAGACGTCAGGTCACTGTGCTGGGCCCTTTCCAGTCGGAAGCAAAGGTCGTCAGCTCTGGGGTACCACAGGGCTCTAGTTTAAGCCCTGTACTTTTTAATCTGTACATGGTCCCACTTATGGAACTGATCGCATCTTTTAAGATCAGTACAATTTCTTATGCTGACGACACCCAGCTAATCCTGGTGCTGGACAGGGACAGGCCAGGCGCTGAAGAAAATCTAAAGGAATGCCTAACAGCGACATTCAACTGGATGACCAACAACCATTTGAAATGTAATGCCGGGAAGACAGAGATCATGCCGTTTGGGAAACACAATCTGTTCTCCCCAAAGAGGTGTTGGCCTGCTGAAGCAGAAGCACCTCCCAACACCATCACATCGGCTCGGAACTTGGGTATCAAGTTCGACGACCAACTGTCTTTTAAAAATCAAGCAGTAACTATAGCTGGGACCTGCTTTCAGATTATAAAGGCACTGAGGAAATTCTTCGATCTCCTCCCGCTGCCAGCCAGAAAAACGGTGGCTGTGGCTTTAATTAACTCCAGGTTGGACTACTGCAACGGCCTGTATGCTGGAGCTAACAAATCAGTCCTGCACCGATTGCAGATGGTCCAACATGCCGCTGCGCGCCTAGTACTACGCTGGCCACGTAGATCTTCAGCCTCAGCGGCCCTGAAGGCGCTACATTGGCTGCCTATTAGTAAAAGGATCTTATTTAAGATACTTGTCATCACGTTCAGGGCGTTCCAACAGCAAGGACCTAAATACCTCTGCAACGGGTTTAAGAAATATCACCCCACCCGCTGTCTGAGATCTGCTAGCCAGAACTTGCTTACTATCCCTCGTTTTAAGCTGACTACAAGAGGTGGCAGATCCCTCTTCTTTCTGGGCGCTAAGGCCTGGAATCAGTTACCACCCTCCCTAAGAGCATTATCCCAGGAGACCCACTTCAGGAAAGCATTAAAAACTTGGGTCTTTTCTTTAACTGATGTCGCCTGCAGAGCCTTGATCTAGTAGTGTGATGTAATAGGTCACTCATCATCTTGCCCCCTACCCGTCCATCTGGGTTGGTTAAGCGCCAAGATACTCCCTGGAGTGATAGGAGCGCTATAGAAATGTGCTTTACATTACATTACAGAAGGTAGAAGGGTTGGTCTTAGGAAATCCTGTTCTTAGTTCTCCCATGCCTAGTACCAGTACTCCAGTCCCAGATTCTAAGTCAGTCGCACAAGTGATACATTATGTATCGCCGTTGATTTCATTAGCAGCTCCAGAGAGGTTTTCAGGGGATCCACAAAAGGGACAACTTTTTTTGACCCAATGTTCCCTCCATTTTATGTGCCGTCCCACGTTATTTCCGGACGCTCAATCCAGGGTGGCCTTCATTCTATCCTATTTAAGTGGGGATGCGGCAAATTGGGCAATGCCTTTGGTTAGCGAGGATGACCCCATACTTTGTGATTTTGACAAGTTTAAGACTGAGTTTTTACGTATTTTTGATAGGAGAAGGATTTCTCAGGCCACAGACAACGAGTTGCTAGAACTGAGGCAAGGATCTAAAGATCTCATTACCTATTTGACGCAGTTTAATAAGTTAATTCTGGAATCCAACTGGCCCGAAGAGAAGCGAGCAGCCTTATTTTATCGTGGTCTAAGAGATGAAATCTAAGACGTTCTGGCGCAAGTACCAAATCAACCCACTGAACTATCTGCCCCTCTAGATTTGGTGTGGGAATTAGATTTTCGTCACTCAGAACGAAAGGGAGAGAAGCGCAAGGACTGGAGAGTAAATTTCCCTCGCTCTGATCGTGCCAAGATCGAGAAGGGCGCAGGTGGAAGTAATGATCCTGAACCCATGCAAATTGGAGCAGTTTCAGTCCAAAATAGCCCCACAAGATATCGATTGGGTTAAAAAGATCGAACAACCCAGGAGCTTAAAGAATCACTACATGCATACTGTGAATGGCTTTTGCAAGTCTTTAAGCAATACAGTGGGCTAGGTACTCTTAGTCTTGACCCCAAAGACATGGGACAGCTTGTTTCAAATTTGTAATGGGTTTAAGGCCAGAGATCAGTGTTATGATCCAGCAACATTTGATCTGCTGAAAAATAAGTCAGTGGATTACATTTTATGGTTTGCTAGATATTGCAGTGATGAGGTAGGTTCCAAGCACAGGAGGATAAAGGACAAGTTGATGTTGGTCCAAATGAGGAATGCCCAAAGAGTAGATCAAGTGCAGACGAATGGAGGAACAATGGGTGGGAATCAGGGGAATAATCTATGAGGGGTTCACAACATTCTGAATAACTCCGGACAGGGAAAAGGGAGAGGTGTCCCTATATACCCCAAAACAGGGATAGACATTGCCACACTAAAGAAAAGGACGGTTTGCCTTTGTTGCCACAACATCGGTCACTGGACGCTCGAGTATCTATTAAATCCAGCAAATCAGATGCAAGAAGGAGAGCTAGTGCACGTGCCATATGTGGTAAACACTGTGACAAGGCCAAAATCCTACAATGTGGGAAATTAAAACCAGTTAGTGCAAGTGTCACAACCTTCAAGAGTTCCACAGAATAATTGAGCCTACCACCAAAAGCCCTTTATGGAAGCATTATATGGACTCAATCAGGACCCGGACAAAATATATAGTGGGAGACACCCTTTTTGAAGAAAAAGGGAATGGGTTTGTGATCAACAAATATAAGAAAATCCCTTTTCCTGGTTTTAAGTAACAGATAAGACTATGTAAATAGTCCCTCTGTTCAACCGTGTTTTATGGTAACCTGTGAGTATAATCAATTATTGGAGTCCCACACCACAAAATAACAAATTTACAAAAATATCGTAAGTCTGAACAATGCACTTTCAACACTTGGATATTCTTAATTACAAACCATTTGAGATATGCATCAGTAGTGGACAAAATGAGGTTAAAAAGGTTTTGCGTTTTATATTCAGATTTTTATTGTAAAAGAGATCTGATCTGTTTGTTCATCAGTGTTCCATAAAAATTTTTTTTTTACATACAATTTATTAAAACATGACATTACATTTACAATAAAAAACCATTTGGAAAAAAGAAATGGTCATTCAGGACCTGTCACAATGATGATGCCTGAGGGGGGGGGCTGGGGGGGGGGGGTTAAAGACTGTACCCTTGGAGCCATCTTAGAAGTAGACCATAGTAGACCGTATGTGGAGGCAGATGTTGGTGGTCATCCCATTACATTCTTGATTATACTGGTGCTACCTGTTCTACTGTGAGATCTGCAGTAGTCCCAAACCTACTCCTCTCGGGAAAATTGATCCAAGTTGTAGGAGTTGCCAATAAAAGAACGGCAAACCCTTTGACAGAAGAGGTACCAGTAAAAATAGTAAACTTTCAGGTCCAACACCAATTTGTGGTGTGCGATTCGAGTCCAGTCTGCTTGTTACGGCGTGATCTCTTATGTAAATTGAATTACACCATTTATTGCACGCCAAAGGGAATTGAACAGCATACTAATGATGATGACACTGCGTTCAAGTTGGCAAATCAGAACCACTGCATAGACATGTTTCCCGTACTGAAAGTGGAAGACATGCCATTGGATCTGAGGGGCACTGTCTCTCCGGTGGTGTGGGGCTTCACAGGATAAAGGTAGGGCTGATTTGAAGAGTTGAGCCAGTCCATACACAAATCAAGCCAAATGCAGAATTTTCAAAAATGCCCCAATGCAACCTGACCCCGGAGACGGTGGCAGGGATTATACCGGTGATCGATTCCATGATTGTGCAGGGTATATTAAAGGAGATACTAGTAAACCCATGCAATTCCCTTATCATGAGATTGCAGAGCGGAAAATATTGCATAGTTCAGGATCTTAAAAAGATAAATACAATTGTGATTCCATGTTGTCCCGTGGTACAAAATCCATCAGTGATCCTGTTTTCGATCCCTTGCGAAGCTGTTTGGTTTACTATGATTGATCTGTGCTGAGCGTTTTTCTCCATCCCTTTGCATGAGGAAAGCAAATTTGTATTAGCTTTCCAGCTGGAGAATCATGTTTTAACATGGTGTCTTATGCCTTAAGGGTATACTGAGAGCACATCTATTTTTAACCAAATTCTGAAAAAGAACTTTGAGAGCTTGGTACTGCCCCAGAATTCAGTGCTCGTGCAGTACACTGATGATCTCCTAATTGCATAGAAGACAGAAGAGGCTTGTGAGGACGATATCATTACCTTACTGAACCTGGACACAAGGTGTCGCCAAACAAGCTTTGTACTGCTTAACACATGTTCAGTACTTGGGTCATCGCATTGAGAAAGGTGTCACCAGATTGCATTGAAGTGATCATGAAATTAATGCTCTTACCCCTCAAAAGGAAGCCAGGATGGTTTTGGGAATGGTTAGCTACTGTTGACAATGAATCCCGTATTTCTTCTTGAAGGTGAAGCCCTTACAGAAGCCGACACACAAAGATGCGAGTGATCCAGTACCCTGGGATAACTATTGCTTGGTTCCCTTCTTGGAGCTGAGAGAGTGCCTTTGTTGCGCTCTAGCTTTGGGAATGCCTATTACAACAAAGCGTTTTCGTTATTCTGCTGCAAGAGGGAGAGTTATGCCCTTTCTGTGCTCGCCCAGACTCCTGGTAGTGTCCGTAGACCAGCGGCCTACTTCTCAGCTACATTATATCCTGTAAGTTAAGAGTTGGCCGGATGTCTCAGATCCATTGCTGCAACAGGTGTCAGCACGATCGTGATGGGTCATCCACTCACTGTATATGTTCCACGCTCAGTTGAGCTTCTAGTAACTGTGAGAAGTTGGCCTGGTATATGATGTTCACTATTCTAGTGGGCACCTTGTACCAGTCCAAACAACCCTTATGGTGATGGTTGTAAAGTCTACCTTATAGACCAGCTATCCTAGTGGTAGCATGGACAAAGCAGACTTAGGCTAAAACTTCAGAGAGCATGTGAAGCCAGCTGTTTTACCAATAATAGTCCCTTGAATATCAAATGAAAGGACACCACACAAGGTGTATATCAAATATATATATATGTATTTATTACTAACACAACCCCTCTGCACTCTTTACGAGGTCAGAGTTCGAGATACAGCACAAGTTACTCAATAAGCATTCTATACGTTGCACAAATACAATTCTGCCCTAGGGGCCTCACGAACCATATACTAAGTAAGTGGTAAAAGAACCATTTCAGGAAAGGTGAATAGGCCTAGGTCCTAGAGAATCGCTGGGGCTACACTCGACAACCAAAGGTTAGGAAGTAGGAGTCCCACAGGGTGCGTGTGCAGTGTCTAAACACACACGCAAGTTACCATTGAGTTTCAATGGGAACGTAAAAGTTACAAAGTAATAGATTTCAGACACTTCCGGCTGGACTATGGGAAAACCCTGTTAAACTAGGACACTTGGATAGTTAATACCCACGGGAGCACCAGAGTACTCGAGTTATCTCACCCAGGGAAGCCGGGTGCATAGGTGTCTTTTTGTGTCAGGTTTCGTCGCTGAATCCTATGGAGAGCAGCAAGAAAGTGCTGCAGGCGACCGGGAGGAAAGTGTCCGGATGGATCCAAGGGTGGATCGGAGCAGTGAAGAACCTGAAAGCAGAGGGGACAGATTCTGGGTCACTATCCAGTGACCAGGACGGAACCAGGCGATGTTGAGATGCAATCAGGGGAAGAGGTGAAGCTTGTCTCCACAGCCACGAGGTCCAGGAGGCATCGACGACAACCAGGAGCTGGAGTCGAGCTGTCCCATGATGGATCTAGCTATTGGCAGTGTTGGTATCCGGATTGGACCCAACAAACCTTGGCAAATGCAATCCACGCAGGATTGGAAGATTGGCTTCTGTTCAGACCAGCAAGGTCTGGGGAGCTTTTCCTTTGCAGGGAAGCAGGAGCAAGCCCGGAGCAAACAGGCAAGGGGTGGTGTTTCAAAAAGAAGTCTTTAGAGGGGCCACTAGCCAATGTGCTAGCAACCGTGAAGAAGCGTTAAGTTGAAATGCAGGTGCTGGCCCCACACAGCACTCGTGGAGTGTGGAGGGCTGTGGTTCGGTGCAAATGCGGCTTGGGTCTGGGGCTTCTCAAACCCCAATGCACAACTTCAAGGGTGCCTCAGAAGCCGCACAGGTAGTCCAGGATGTCCGGTACCACGTCTCTCGTGTCCGCCACGGGTCTCAGCTTTGCTGTGGATGTGGGTCGGAGTCAGAGAAGTCTGGAAGTCCAGATTCTACATCACTAAGTCTTCGGGAACCGGCAGGAGTATCAACAAAGCAAACCGGCAAGTTACTGGTGGTGCCGGTTTTAACAGGGTGGTCACTCCTTGACCACAAGAGAGATGTCTTCAGTCTTCCAGTTGAAATGAAACGTCGAAGGTCCAAGAGTTCGTTTCAGAGTTTCTTTCCAGGATAATCTAATGTCTCTAGACACAGCTCCTAACTATTTACCAAACTAAGGGGCTGGATTACCTGCTAGGTCCAGTTTTTTTCGCCAAACCAAAGTTAGCATTAACCGCAAGGATTATAATGCACTTAAGAGTATATGGTATGGTTATATCATAGAACAGCTATAAGGACATGGTTCCGAAAGCTGCAGACAGGCTCAGCTCATGCTAGAGCACTACCTCACATAAAACCAAGCACTCTGCCTTCAGGATTGTCAAGGCCTGCCATAGGAGTAACTTATAGGTATATATGTGTCTATATATAAGGGTAGATATAGGAAGACTAGATCTAAGCAAGGGGTGATTACAACACATTGCCCAAGCTGAGTGTTCAGCCTGTGGTGTCAGTTTGTATGGCCAGCCAGGGGTGGCATTATTCATGCTACAGCCCCTGATAGGCCTTGGATGCACCTATGCCCTGGGTACCTATGGAACACTATACAGGGGCTCACAAGGTGACCAATACCCAATTGGATATTTACCGAAAGTACATGGAGACCATTTTACAGAGAGACCAGATAGCCTGGGGCCCTGAATAGCAGGATCCCAGGCCAGCTAAGTCAAAAACCAGCTAAACACTAGGCAAAAAAGTTGGGATAACCATATAGTCAGATATCCACCTTCCTACAGTAATGAGAACCAAAGCACAGCATTTGATGAATAATAGGCTAAAAAGGTATAAGCAAATCTCATTGGCGGCTGAAAACCTCACCTTAAAGCAATGTTGTGTGTTAAATCCTGCTACATTATTGCCTATTCCAAATGCTAATGGGGAAGATTGTGAGGACCATGACTGTTTGGATGTAACTGAACTTTGCACCAAACAGAGACCCAACATTGTCGATGAACCACTGCATGACTCTGATCAAATCCTTTTTGTTGATGGCTCATGTTTAAGGGACAATGAGGGTTTTGCTGTCTGGAGTTGTCGAAGCTGCTTTTTACAGGGAGTATACTCCGCACAAGTGGCTGAAATCACCCCCTTGGCCAGTGCATGCCTTGTTTCTGAGCAAATCCGAGGCACCATATATACCAATAGCCAGTACAGTTTTGGGGTAGTTCATGACTTTGGACAGCTATGGTCACAGAGGGGGTTCTTAACCATATCAGGATCTCCCATTAGAAACTGGGAGTTTGTGAGACAACTGTTGGAAGCCTTGCAGCGACCGAAGGAAGTGGCTGTTGTAAAATGTGCTGCGCATGGGAAGGGGGAAGACTTGTGAGTGTGGGAAACCGATGTGCAGACGAAGTCACCGGCTTTTGAGCCACCCATGCATGTATTTTTAATGGGGAGTATTCTGGCAAGAGCGCAAATAGAACTGAGCTCAGCATGATGCTAGCCATTGCAGATAACTGGGGTGAGGTCAGGCGTCTGCAGGGAGAAGCGTCAGAGCAGCAACAGGCTGGTTAAATTAAAGCAGGATGTGAAAAGAGGAAGTTGACATTTGAGTTTCAACTGATGGTAGAGCAGTGTTGTTGGATTGTTTGCCAAGTCCCATGGCGATACAGATTCATGGAGCAGTCCACATAGGGAGAGAAGCGATGGTGAGATTGTTCAGGTAAACATAATTCAACCCGAGATTCCGTGTGTTTGCTGATACAGTACGTAATTGATGCATCACATTTCAACAGATGAATGCTGGAACGAAAACTGTGGTTGCTTTGAGTCACATTGGAAGGTCGGGCGGTCCTTTAAATGGAATACAATTGGACTTTGTTGAGATACCTGTGTGTAATGGATTGTGATACATTCTGGTTGTTGTGTGCATCATTTGAGGGAGGGTGGAAGCTTATCAGACTAGAAGGTATGATAGCCTCACAATAGAAAAGTTGTTGTTGAGGGAGCTTATCCCTCGCTTCGGGTTTCCAATTACATTGGAGTCAGAAAGAGGGACGCATTTCCATAGTGAGGTCATGAAGCTGTTGTGCACTGCCTTAAAGGTAGTTAAAGGCCAGAGGTGTCAGGAATGGTGGAACAGATTAATGGGACTCTAAAGTTGAGGATAGCAAAGTGTGTGCCTCGACATCTCTGAAACGGCTTGATGCGTGGTCTTTGGAATGCTGCACAAGCTCATCAGGACCAGACGAGATCCTTATGGGGAGAGTGATGAGATTACCTGCAGTGCTATCCACAGCGTTAATTAAAATCACCAATTGATTTGGTTCTTGATTACTGCAAAGGACTGGCTGACGTGGTTCATTCTGTGTCTCACCAGGTTGAAGCTGTGACTGCACTGACCTTAAAGGACCTCTGCCATGACCTAGGTCTGGGAGATTGGGTACTGGCCCGAAAGCATGTAAAGAAGAATGGTCTTTACTCATGGTGGTGTGGTCCATACAAGATGATCTTAGTGATGAACACTGTTGTGAAGTGTGGAGGTCTGCTGAACTGAATACACACCTCACACACCCAAGTCTCAGGGCCCTTGGAGGAAACCACTCCTTTCCCAGAAGTGACTCCAGCTGTGGTTGCATGACCACCGACAAGCCAAGCTGTGGGGGTTCCTAAAGAGGATGGATACCCACCAAGTCAAGCTGAGGTGGGTGGGGGGGGGGGTTCAATCTACATAAGGCCCAGATATAGACTATGAGGGAGATAGTAACGCTGCTAGTGGTATAGAGTCTGACTCCGCTGAAGAGACTGGTGTGGAAAGAGGTCTTGTGCTGCCAAAGAAGCCAGGGGTTGCAAGAGATTCATGTCCAGTGAGACAGAGAAGGCAAAACTTAGTGCATCCGAGAAAGGTCTTGCACCTATAACTGAATCATCTGAATCCTACCAAAGTGAGTCAAAACAAGCTCAGGGGAGCGAAAGGAGATCAAGGTGGGCAAGAGTGCCGTGCCAGAGATATTTCTCCGGAGTGGACTTACCTTGCAACAAATGCCTAGGAGAGTGAGGTCCGGGACGTCGATACTGATAATTGAGATCAAGTTGAGAGTTCCTGGAGTAGAGGCTAATGGTGTTCTGACATTGACTGTACCAAATGCACCAACAGTGAGTGGCTTACGGAGTTTGATTTTGGAAGATCTCACATTTCCAACCTTTGGAAATCTGCCATCACCTCAGGAGATTGCAGCAAGCATTTTGAAATGAACTTTGCAGTGAGTCATCATCTAAGTTGGCTCTGGTCTCATAAGAGATGTAAATTAAACTTTGAACTGTAAAAAAACATCCTTTTGCTTAAGAAGATAACCTAGACCTTAGAGTAAGAAGAATAAAAGTAGGGACTTTTCCGTAGAAGAAGAGGGAAGTCTTTCAAGCTGTGTAAATATTCTGCCAGAAACTGATAACCGTTTTCCACGTTTTCAAGAAACTGTTCAAGATTTTTATTGTGCAATAGTAAGAGGCAGACAAAGAGACATTGCATTAACCCTCTTAGAGCTGCAATCCACCAACCAGTTTGAAAATGCGGTCTGGAAATCTGAACCATAGGCACACATGTACAATAGGTATACTTATTGTAGGAGTAATTATAGTAATAGCTATAGTTATCAAGATTAGGCATGGGCGGAAAATCCGTTCCGCTAGCGGATTTTGCGGATTTTCGGGAATTCCGCAATCCGCGAGATTTGCGAATTTCCTGCAAAATCCGCAAATCCGCGAGCAGCGGATTTTGCTCGCACTGCTCGCACTGTTCGCGTGAGTTCGCGCCCCGCGAATAAGTGCGAAATTGCAGAAATACGATCTAAGCAAAACTGAAAGTAACTACTTACCAGGTTCAAAAGTTCAGGCACATCATTAGTAGCCATTTCCTGTAGTGCTTCCTGAGGGGCCCCTCCAGAGTTCAGTTGCCAGTTGAAACTATTATGTGACCCTGCTCTGAACCTCAGAATAGTTACACATATGCCACAAAGGTCATGAATTACAGCTAAGGGAGACAAGCAGGAGCCAGGCTGGAAGTTAAAATCCATTAATCAGCCCCTAATTCATTATTGTCAGTTGGGGCAGGGCAGGTTTGTAACTAATTTTGCAACAATGAAAGCACTTAGCAAGTGCAAAAGATCACTAATCAGGGCGCACTAAGGAAGCAGGTGCCAGCTAAAAAAATATTCTGTGACACATTAATCAGCCCCAAATTAATTCAGGTCACTTGAGGCAGGGAAGGTGTGCTTTGCTTTGCCGAAAATAATGTACACTGGACAACCAGAGGGTGTGGTGATGAAACAGAGGGTGGCATGGGTGGGCCAGAGGGTGGCATGAGTAGTCAGAGAGTGGCAGTGGTGACAGAGAGTGGCAGTGATGAAGAAGAGTGTCCCAAACAGGTTGGACACGTAGAAACAACAAGTTCGCAAAACTTGCGACCCGACAGGTAAGTTCGCAAATTGCGAAATTGTAAAAACCCTCGCGAACTGGCAGAAACACGGGCGAACACACAAAAAAAAAAAAAATCCGCAAATTCGCGGGAATTCGCGGATTTTGCGGATTGCGAGTTCGCAAATCCGCAAATTCGCGGATTGCCAATCCGCAAAATCCGCTCATGCTTAATCAAGATGCCCTCTATAAGTTCACATTAAGCTGAGGTCAAGGGAGTGGGAGTACATGGGACATTCACACCTACCACCTCTAGCACAAAAGAGGGTACATTAGGATCTGATAGTGCTTTAATAGAGCAAACTAGTCGCCTATTGCATTTAGATTTTTCTAAAGATGATTATACTCTGAATGCTTATGCGAAATTGCTGTATGAGTTTGTGGATACTATTAATGTGAGAGATTGTAAGGTGTGCATGCAATTACTTGCCTTGGTTGAGGAGGTGCTTAGGTACCATCACCTGCCCTTGACGTGTGGCATTAGTTGCAGTTTGCTTTACTGGAATGGTACTTGTTATGTGGCTGTTGTATTCCTAAAGATATACCACATAGAAGATTTGAAGAGTTCGGAAGGAAAGTCATCACATCAATAGAAATGTGGAATGAGTGCAGGGGAAATTGTAGGGGCCATGTTCGGAGCAATGACACCTAGTTTGGGAGTGGTTTTAAATGATGTCAAGATTAGAAGGTTGTCAACTATAGTGGATACATCGTCAGTCAATACAGCTCAGTCTTTGTTGGCCGTAGATGGGGAGATGTAAATGTAAATGTAAATGTAAATGGAGATGATTTCGATAAGAGATATAGTGATGCAACACAGTCTTGCTTTATACAGGTTATTAGGAAAAGAGGGCAGAGTCTATAGGATGTTGAAGGTCCATCAGTGCTGAACTTATATCCCAGACCACAGTAAGAATCTGAGGAAGTTCAAATGTAACATTGATGGAGCAAGGATTCGCACGTTAGGCGACTTGCTTGTATTCATGAACCTCGAATAACGTTAACGTCATAACCAACATGTTTGTCTTATTAATAGTGCACTTTTACACTACACGGGGGTGTCCCAGTGACGCTTGCTTATGTGTTTATTAATCCTAACTACGCTTGCATATTACATGGTCGCTGCTTTGCGGGAAATACAGTCTGCGCATGTGTTGGTCATACCCATGTGATTGTTATTGTTATTGTCAGTTTGTATAGCGCCAATTCACCTGAAGGTCTCAGGGCGCTTTGACCGCAAAACACAACAACCGAGTTAGCCGAAAGGGAGTGGAGGAACTGGGCAAGACTATGCTGGGCTGAGCGTTGCTCTGAATAGAATTGTTTTTAGGGCTTTCCTGAAACGGAGTAGATTGCCATCATTGCGGAGGGCCTCAGGCAAATCGTTCCAGAGCTTAGGTAGTAGGACGGAGAAAGATCTCCCGCCCTTTGTGGCAAGTCTGAACCGGGGACATACAAGCAGTTGGGCGTCTGAGGACCTGAGACTTCTTTCAGGTCTGTAAATCTCCAGCCGTTCCTTGATGTACGCCGGGGCTTGTCCATAGATGGATTTGTGGGCTATACAGAGGCTTTTGAAGACTGACCTTTGCCCAACTGGCAGCCAACGAAGGCTCTGTAATAGCGGGGAGGCATGTGCTCTTCTTGGGAGTTTGAAGATGAGTCTAGCCGCGTCGTTTAAGACCACCTGCAGTCTGTTAATTAAAGTTTTTGGTAGGCCCAGGTAGAGCGCATTTCCGTAATCAAGCCTCGACAGTATGGTGGCAGAAACTACCGTGCGAAGCATTGACTGGGAGAGGAGTGGAACTAATTTGCGCAGCTGCCTTATGAGGCCAGTGCAGGTTCCAACCACAGTGGAGATCTGGCTGACCATTGAGAGGGCACTGTCTATCTTAATGCCTAGACTTTTGACCGCGTCGGCTGGCTTAGGGGTCGGGCCCAATTCCTGAGGCCAGTACAGGTCACTCCAGGGCGAGCAATTTGATGAAACTATCAGCACCTCAGTTTTTTCGGGGTTTATTTTTAGGAGGTTCGTGGACATCCAATGGACTGTGTATCTGAGCACCTCCTGTGCGTGTGACTGAGCCTGTATAGTGTTGTCTATGCTCAACAGCAACTGTGTATCGTCGACATAATTGAACACACGGCAGCCCATCTCAGCTAGTGTGTTTATCAGAGGTTGAAGATATAGGTTGAACAGGAGTGGGGACAATGCTGAGCCCTGGTGGACTCCACATGTCAGGTCTCCCACTCCTGATATCCTGTCTCCCAGCTGAATCCTCTGTGTTCTCCCGGATAGAAAAGATTCCAACCATCGGTAGGCTGAATCCCGGACCCCAAAATGTGACGCACTCGCAGTTCTGGAGGGAACTTGTCGCTCATGTGCAGTACAGTTAAAATGGCTGCTTTCTTTCTCACATGCTCTTCGCTTGTACTGCTGCTTTAGCCCAGCTGTTTCGTTCTGCTTAACTCCTAATGCTATAGTTATTATAAAGTAAGGGGTGTAGTATAGCCAATCATGGTATACAGTGTATTCATTATTTTCTGTGTTTCTAAATTGTTTCCGCTTACTTTTCATGTATCGGTCTTTGTGGGCCTGGGAGAGGTGTGCCACTCCATCTTTGAAGCCCGTGCGGTACTAATCACGTGATGGAGGAAAAGAGAGAATTGCAGAAGTGGAACCCAGCCAGCTGGCTGCCGAAGCTAAGATTCTCATGAGAACCTGAACTGTGCCCCAGCAAGAAGACTCAAACCCATACCTGCATTTGTTACATTGTAATGTTGTACTGTGTACTCTATTGTTTTCCTAAACTCACATGCCATGGGAACTGAAATGTAAGGGGTGGGTTCAACTATTGAATATTTAGTGTGAGAAATTTCAAATTATAGGTGGTGTCATGACCTAACCACCTCTCTTGTCCAATCCGAAGTTGGGGATCCTTTCACTTGCAACATTGGTGGGTGGTACACTGACCCGAAAACAGTATAAGTAGCCTAGGTTTAGCTAGAGAAATTGTCCGACTTGTCCGAATAGCTGACCTGTCACTAACCCAACGAACTCTATAGGTGATTGATACAGAGAGCTGCGGAGCACTCTGTCCGTAATTTCCACAAGCTCAGTCGGAGTTTGGAAACCTTAAGTGCTGGTGAAGCACTTTGCTGGGAGATTCGAGAACCCAATCGGGGTTATTGGCAGATTCCTTGCAGAGAGGGAGTAGCGCAGGCGTTGCATCCGAAGCTGCAGGTGTTGGTCGTTCCCTTTGGTGAGCCCAGTCCTGATCCAAATCCTGGGGTTATCCTGTCCTGACTGTCCATGAGCTGTACCTGCTTGCCTACTGGCATCCTAAGTCCTTGAGGGTCCTTTCCCGCCTTTCCCAACTGATCCGTGGCAGGGTTAGTCTCCATCCTGTTCTAGGTAAATAGATTCTGTGTGGGTGTTTGTCTACCTAAATCTTTTCTCTCTCTCATCTTAAATAAAGCAAACTTGCCTATGTTATTTTCCCTGAATTAATATACATTTTGACTTTCATGCAAAGTGTTTACTAGCATGTACCATATTTTCTCCCTACCTTTAGTCAAATACTGAACTGTTTACATATATAGTATGTTCCATTCTTACCCTCTCCATAGAAAATAAGCGCATGTTGATATAGAAATGTTCATGAGTTACGTCTCTTCTTTACCGTTAGCAATATTTGAAAGCTTACTTTGATTAGTATGTTCCTTTTCTTTACCCACCTTTAGTGACGTTGTGAAAGTCGGTTGGACTAAAATAGCATGTTCCTTATTTTTTCCCCTCCCTTTATTCTTCGATTTATAGATACTTCTCACTTTGATTCATAGCTACACTATATTTCTGATCTTAGTTATTGATAGTCTGATCTGTGTAAATTTCATTCTCATGGCATTGGATGATGAAAATTAATTAGATAAAGGTGTTGAAAACTTCTTGCTTTTGTGGTTATTACAAAATACAAACAAATCAAATGTACATGGTATTTGTGTTTTCTACTTAATCCCACAGCTAGCTCTTGATCCATTGTGATCTTAGGTACCTGTTTTTCCGAGGATTGGTAAGTCAGGTACACGAAAATAAATAGAAAGGAACAAGGATTACTGATAGCGGTGTGTAGGTTACCTGATTAATGAAATATAGTGATAAATACGTTATGGGCCCAGGTGTGCATATTTGGTAAATAAGAGTCGGGTGACCTGCGCGCTCTATCAACATCACTGAGATACTCCGTGAGATGCATGACTTGACAAAGGAGAGAATCTGGAATAAGTTTGGGAATGGTTTTGGAACAGTTAGAAGTTGGTTTGCGAATCTTGGGAAATAAATTCTTGGTTATATCTTGAAACCAACAGTTATAGTTGTGGTCGGTGCCATCTTGCTGTTAGGAATAGTGAGGGCTTACAAGTGGCACAAGTCTAGACCAGCAGAGAATTCCATGAGAGAAAGAGAAAGGACAATTGAAATACTGCAGGACAGTCACTATGAGAATCGTAAACGCTTAGAGAAGTTTCGACAGGAGAGACTGGCTAGGACATCGGTTTAGATCGGCCCTCTCTACAAATAGTTGTGATGTGTGTGATGACTTGGGGGGCTGATGTAGCGAAACAGTCACTTTCAATTGTAGGGGTTCTTCATAATCACGAGTAGTTTGCAACAGCATATACTCATTTGCAAAACCAACATGAGGTATTAGAACGTGAACTGCAATATTATAAATTGTGGTGTATTAGGGACATTTCAATGTAAACATGAAGGGATTAATGTTGAAACTAGATGTGATTGGCTGGAAAAAACTAACATGCAGAATTTGTTTATGCTGCTGACAAATATTTATGTACTTATGAAACGTGTTAATTTAGAAGTGTCCAGTAAAGAGTGTTCATTTTTATGTAACTTAGCTCCTTCAGTACTCCAGAGGATAATATACTTCAAACATTAGACAGAGCAGATGTATCAGGTCTCTGGGGTATTACTTTTTCAGCTAAGAAGGTACAAGAGTCAATTGGGCTAAGAGGAGTGATTTGTCCCCATACTTTTAAACTTTGCAATTTGGAGGACGAAGTCTCCTCCTCTATACTGTACATTGCATGAACGGGTAGGGCTTGATGATATGGGTCAGGATGACCGCTGACAACTGGCCGCAAATACGCGAATCAGAGGCCTGTAAAAATCCCCCAGGGGAATGGATCAATGTAACTATTTTGTTAACTAATGTTTCCTGCCCGACACGAGAATGCCTGGTGAGTCAAGTGAGGAAACTGAAAGTTAATAATACAATAGACTTCACGGCCCGCTCTGCTTGGCCCCAACCCATGCCACCCGCCAGATAAGTAGAATGTTACAGGCCTGTTCCATTGGAAAATCTGTGTTTTACATGCCAATCCAGTGTTTTATTAAATACCATTTCATAAGACTCATCTTATCATGCAACTACGGTGCTCCAGTTAAAATTGAAACCTACAGACATGATGCTGGTGGGAGGGCCACCCTTGCCTCCCCGGTGCAGCTGCCCACCCAGTGCTTTGCCAAAGTGGGGATAGCTTTACAGTATGCCCTTGCCTTGCCTAGTTATGATGTAACTTGGTTGGAAGGAATGATAGGTATAGGATGGGTGGTTTCCACGATGGCAAGAGATCGATATGCGTTGGCTACAAGATATGCCCCTGCAGTCTGTTGGGTGGCTAATGGAAGGTCTAATGCTATTGATATTTTGCTATTCCCCTGCAGCTTCACTTAGAGCAGGTATATTGTCTGTGAGGTCCCATACACTTCATGTAACTGGATGGATGCAGGCACCCTTTATCAGGGCCAGTTCTTTTTCCATTAAATCAAGAAGGGCGAAAATAGGAATAGGTTCAGCTCTGATTAGATATTTTAAGTCAGTTATGCATCCAGTAATAAGTTGCTCTAGCAGGCTGGTTTGTTCATATTAGTTTCATTAATATATGCCTCAGCGGTGGGTAATCACCACTCTTGGCCTTACTTATAGTTGGAGTAGCAGTCAGGATAGATTATTTCAATTGCGGCCAAGCACGTTTTGGTCTCCCAGTGTGCATGTTGGCTGGACTATTCAATCAGGGCCCGAGAATAGATGCAAAGGTGGCTGAGGAATCCTGACAAGTAAAACTATAAGAAGATGATGCTGTATCGTGCTGAGGATTGCAGGTTTGTGGCATAGAACTTGGCCCCGATGTGTGCCCTGCCTGAAGGGATCGTCGTCGTTCTGTAAGTTCAACCCCTGTGCTAAGTACCCTCAGTGCCCTATGAAGCATCTATGGAGGTGGTGCAGGAGTAGGTGTAGAATGGTTCTCAAGGGCTTTGCCCTTACCCATCTTATCTGCCTATGGGGAGAAAAGTTTACCTCGAGGGTACTAAGCAAAACCTCGATTCACGGAGTAGTAATAGTGCCCTTTGGTTTATAAATACACACTCCTTGCCTTACAGGTATCCTTACCACCATGTATGCGATTCAACACAGTTATAATTTTACCGTTGAAATATTTATAGCCTGGGGTAATGAATACACCTTCAAATCGACAGTTTACTACCGATAGAGAAAAAAAAGCTAAATATCTATTTGCTTGTTACAGGAGGTGTGGACTCCGTGGATGACACAAATATATCTAATGTTAAAGAAAGAACCCAAAAATCCACCCCAATAATTCAGCCTATATATATGCATAACATTCAAGCATACACTCAGGGGGATTTGAAAGCCTTCAGGGTCATAAATGTCATGTAAAACACAAAGTCAGTGAGTCATTAAATTCCTGGGGTTTGCGACAGGTGTACCAAGTAGCCAACAGCGTGTCTATCTCATTGGTTCCAACGCATTAAATTTATAAAAAAATATCACTTACAGCACTAAGAAAACATTTAAGTTAAAAGGGTGGGGCCCAGCTGCAGACGTCACAGATGGTCCAGGGCTTTGGTTGGGCACATCCACGCATGTCCCGTGCCACGGGACCGCAGTGTGCTGAAGCCCTCAGCCTTCTTAAAACCGTGTGCAGGTGCAAGCAGAGGCAGGGAGTATGGGACTTGTGGTCCTCAGTGGCTGCCTAATGCTGTGGCTCTCCCAGCTCCTGATGGCACTGGAGGGGTGGGAGCAAGCCTCTCATGCCTCCCCGATGTAGGCCTCTCAGTGGCACCAGTAGTGTCTCCAGCTCCAGCAACAGCCCCCCATTACATCAAGGAAGACGCTGAGAACAAACAGAAGACAGGATTGCCCTTTAGTTGTACGGTCAATCAAATAACCCCCCCTTCCCCCCGTTGAAGCACCCAGATAACTCTATATTCATAACACCGTTTACCATCCACACTTCATGGGTCTTGAGTCTAGCTCCATCGGGTTCAAATAGCAGGTGCTACTGTTTGTAACAAGCATTGCCAATGTAATAGGTCTCGCATTTGTGAGAGTTTAAGCTATTGGCATTGTAAATACCAATGCTTTTTATTTATCTGTTGTTATAATTAACACATGAATAAAAGGTATTGTCATTTACAATTCCAATAGCTCAAACTCTTGTAAATGCGAGACCTATTTCATTTCAAAGAAGCGGCAAACATTGTCCCGGGCTGCTTAGAAAGTGAAAGCGCGCATGGCACGCTGAATGTTGCAGGAAAGCATGTGGTGTCTGCAGTAGGAGAAACTCATTAAAGAAAAATAGTGCTTACAGACTAAATAAGACCTACGTGTCAGCTGCCTGTTCTCAATATAAGCAGGAACGCAGCAAGTACAATCTAAATAATTTAAAAAATACTGAAAGTCAACACGGTCTCCATCGCTCCCAAAAACCTTTGGAACACTCCTTATGTAGATATAATAGCATCTTCTGGAATGCCCTGCAGAGTGTTTCTGAATAACCTGAGAAAGGAAATCGGATGCATTCTGATACCTGAAAATGTGACACCTTTTTGAACCTTGTTGCTTTAAAAACAATATTTTTGTAAATGTACCCAATGTAAGAGTTAATCTGACCTAATTAAATAGTCGGCCTTAATCTCTCACTAAAAAAGAAAGACTAAACTAACATGCATCCTTTATTTTGTTTACAAACTGATCTCACTATTAAAAACTAGGGCAGCACGGCGTGTTTACATACCCTGAGATCTATCGGTGGAACGTGGATGGCTAGCAGTGCCTGCACAATATCTGATGTCCTTCTCCCGCCTGAAGCAGGCACAAAATCAATACCGGTATACAGATACACGGACATAAAACATGCATACAGGAACAGTGGAAACACAGGCTCGTGTGCTTTAGAGGCGCATACGGATGCACAGATTTAAAACATGCAACAGACACACAAACCAGACATGAGTGCAGAAGCACACACATAGGCCATGCATACAAACAGTGGTCGAAGTGGGGGGAAAAAGTAGGGGAACTGTGGGCAGAGACTCCGAGGGCGGGGATAACCCAAGGATTGGATCAGTGTGCAGAGTCAGAGATGTGGCCAGAATGTGCCAAACATCCCAATTTTTAGTATTTGGTTGGCATTTCACCGACCAGTTACAGCTCATTGTGTTATTTAATTCAACCAATGGATACACTTGATTATTTAAGGTTTAATAGGAGTTATTGGCATTTAAATACATTCACGAAGTGGCATATATTTCCAATCACACAATGTCCCAAATCCCCTTAAAAGTGCAATCACAGAGGGGCGTGGCCAGCAACATGGCCGAATAGGTTGTGCTTCTCGTGAGCTCCGCCGAGCTCGTCCTAATCCGCCATTAAAATACATTCACAGAACCCGTAGAGGCAATCCGGGACATGCCATAGGTCCCATGACGCTGGGGAACCCACCTGCAACCTGAACGCAGCGGAGGTGAGAGGGAGACGACGCGCCGCTTTGGACCCCGGTGAACGCGGCCTGACTTCCTGAGACCCGGCGTAGGGCGATCGGCCCGGCAAGATCGGGATGCCGGCGGGACCGCCGAGGGGGCGCTATGGTCTGCCGGAATCCTGGAACTGGCTGCCGACCCTCGCCCCCCCCCCCAGAACACCATCTCCCGTTCTGCGTTCCATCGGGCGGGGTCCATGAGGCCGAAGCGCGGCCTTTGCTGAGAGCCAGCTCCTGGTGCGGCAAAGCGCAGTAGAGGGCCGGGACGGGGGCGTCGCTGCCTGCGGGGGTGCACGGCTCAGAGGCCCACCTGCCCGCTCTGAACCATTCTGCGAGAGCCAGACGACCGGGGTACCAGGGACTGCTGAGGCGAGGCCTAGAGAGGTGAGGTCCAGCCGGGAGGCCCGCGGGGGCCCCGGTGTGTCGTCCCTCCCGCTCCAGCACCGCGGGGCAGTCCCCATACCGGGCGGACTGACCCTGGAGGGCCTGGTTGGCGATGAGACTGAGGTGACTGCCATTATGGGGGCCAAGAGCCGGAGGGCACACCGCCGGACCGCCGCAGATACGCCCACACCTTTCCCCCCCACCCACCACTACAAGGAACCCTGGCACCACAGGGGGGGCGGCTGCTGACAACGGGTGCACCAGGGACACACCTGCAGTATATCCAGACACCGCCATCAAGCATTGGCCACTACGGGGGGATAGCTGAGCCATCAGGGGAGGCCAGTTGCACCCGCCTCTCCCCTTCCCCAAAGACAAGAGGGGCACAGGAACTGGCAGGGAGTGACCGGACGGGCGCGCACTGCTTCGCTGATGTGACCTGCCCCTCTGGACGTGGGGGTCTCTTGGTGGGACACCTTCACTGTGCCTGGCGGTACACCTGGATCAAACCACAGACAGGTGGAAACGCCATGGGAAATAGGGAGGTGGCCGCTCGGGCCCCAAAGCAGGGCACCCTAGACCGTTTGGCGACGGCCCCTCCTACCACGGAGTCGGAAGCCCAAGGACCGCGCTCGGACACGGCGCTCCTGATGAACCCCATTCAGGCGTCACGAGAAGACATAAAAGCGTCCAGGGCCGCTCTTGAAGTCAAGATTGGCAAAGTGGGATCGGAAGTTACGCTGCTGCGGCAGGATTTCCGCAATCTGACGGAGAGGGTGACCAAGGCAGAGACCAGGCTGGGGGAGGCAGAGGATACGTTCACCACGCTTAGGAAAGACATGGCGGACCTTCAGGCATCGCATAAACAACTCCAATGGAAGGTGGATGACGCAGAAAATAGGGCACGCCGCAACAACCTACGTTTTGTGGGATTTAGAGAAGGACTTGTGGAGACCAACACAGTGGCCTTCCTCCATACATGGCTGCAAAAGACCTTACCGACGGCGAGCTTCTCCAACTGCTTTATTGTGGAGAGGGCTCACATGGTGCTGCTGGCAAAGCCCCCAGAGGGGGCTAGACCCCCGACTGATAATTGCCCACTTACTGAACTTCGCAGACCGTGACCTCATTCTGAGGGAAGCACCAAAAATGGGTGAAATACGCTTTGAAAATGCGGTAATCATGATCTTTACGGACTACAGTCAAGAAGTCCAGAAACAGAGACGCTCCTTTGACTCAGTGAAGGCAAAACTGGGGGACTTAAAAATACAATAAATGCTGCTCTTCCCTACAAAGTTAAAGGTCATCTACCGGGACATGACACATTTTTTCACACACCTTGACGATGCGTGGCAGTGGCTGGAGGACAGGCCTCCGCGATGCGTACTGGGGGTAGAGACGAGAGTCGCAGGATGGACCGCGACCCGTGGAGGCCTCTTGGGGATTCCCGAAGACTCACAGGTCAAGAGGCTCGAGGGCAGGCAAGAGGTTGACGACGACCCCGTATCCACAGTTGACCCAGAACACCAGCCAACTACGGCGGTAGGCCTCCCCGGAGATCAGGAACGATGCGGGGTTCAGGTTTCACTGCCTGGAGAGGACCACACACTCTGAAGAAGAGGAAGACAGGATCGGAAACGAGTATGTGGAAGAGGACAATGAAACGCAGTCTTTGCACCCGCTGGTGGCAGTGATCCGAGAAATGGAACAAGACGCACCAGGGGAGAACATGGCCTCGCAGGACGCAATCCAGGACTCACATTCGTGATTAAGGGACATTGTGGACGAGAAGTGTATGGCTCGGCTGGAGTGCACGCAAGTTGATACGCCCCCTACAAACTTTCATATTTCACGTTATTTGATCTGTATTGTTTTCCTACACGTAACTCAGGTGGAAGGAAGTTTTGTTTGTGCTTGGACTACTGTCCGAGAGCTGGGGTGCTAAGGGATCTGCAGGGGTGGGTGATAGACCTTCTCTACCTAATAGTCCCTGACGATGTTGGAAATGAAGAAGGGGCTGGAGGGGAGGTGGGGTGAGGCGAGGGGGGTTTCCACAGTTTCATGGTTGGGGGTTCAGGGGGGGTTTTGGTGGGGGGGGGGTGTTGGGGGTAGGAAGATTGGTTAAGCATGGCATGATGAGCATACACGCACACAACCTTAGAGGAGCTCCGGGTACGCACTTGGAATGTTAATGGCCTGGGCTGTAAGGTCAAACGAGGATTGGTGAATAATTATGTGAAGAGAACTGGGGCAGAGGTTGTACTGCTAAAAGAAACACATCTAAAGGGTACAAACTGCGCCTTCCTGACGAGAGGGCGATACAGAGTAGTGGCACATGCAGGATTCACATCTGGCTCAGGGGGAGTGGCAGTCATGATTAAAAAGCGTACCCCTATGCATATAGCACAGACCTGGATAGACCCGCAGGGGACATACGTGGGGGTACGGGGACACTGGAAGAGGAAGGAATACACGTTCATATCAGCAAACGCCCCACCCAAACTACAGGCAGCCACGCTTAGGGGGGTTGTTGACATACTCCTCAACACGCCTGACACAATCCAAGTCCTGGGAGGGGACTTCAATGACGTAATGGACTTGAGGGCGGACAGGACAGGAGACAGGGATAGGGATAGGCCACCTGGTCCGACTTTGCTGGCAGCCACTATGGGAACAGTAGGCCTGGTGGATACTTGGAGGTGGCTACACCCAGAAGGTAGGGAATACTCCTTTTTGGGGGCGTATAAAGTTTACTCCCGCCTTGACTATATCTTTATGGCTAAGCAGGCGCTGTGCATCACTGACGTGGCAGAAGCCCGGGCTCGAGGTATCTCAGACCACTCACCGCTGTTGCTCAAGGTGGGAGGAAAGAAAGTAAACCGACCTGCGGTATTGAGATTGACAGCCTGGGACCTCCAAAATGCAGACATACTAAGAGGCCTGCGGGCTGACCTGAAGGTCTATGTAGCAGAAAATGAGGGGACGGTGGCCTCCAGGGTGACATTATGTGAGGCGCTGAAAGTGGTAATGCGAGACAGGGCACATAATCGGTTGGCGGAAGATAAGAAAAAAAGTACATGCAGAGGTACTAGCCTTAGAGGCCCAGATTCTGGCCTTAGAGCAGGAGCACCTGACCACTAGAGATCTTGGAATTTGTCGCCAACTGTCGGACGTATGGGTCCAGTATAAACATTTAGTAACAAGTGAGGCAAAAGCACAGGCTCTGGCGACCCTACACCGACTATACAATGTGGGGGATAAGTCCGAGAGGCTCTTGGAATGGCTGAGCAAGAAAGAGAGAGATGCGTGGTGGGTGGAGAGGGTGAGAGATGGTGGGGGAAATGTGGGCCCAAACAGATGATCAGATAGCTAACGCTTTTGCAGACTACTATGGGGCCTTTTATGAGGCGAGGGCACTGGGGACAAAGAAAGATGCCCTGCAATACATGGCGCATATTGATCTCCCGGCCCTAGATGACACAGATAGACAGGATTTGGAGGCAGACATAACAGCAGTTAAACTCAGAGTGGCACTGGATAAACTCAGGGCAGGTAAGGCGTCCGGCCCTAATTGCTTCCAGGCGGAATTCTTTAAGAAAATGGCGGATCTCTTGACCCATTAGATATCAAAAAGGGAGGGAAGAGGATACGGAGTCCATTCGGTTCCCCTATGTAAGTAACTGATAATCAAAAGAAAATGGACACTAGTTTCTGCAAAAAAACAAATAGTTTTTTATCGAGAACCCTCATAGACTTCCTGGAATTTATCGTAGCGGTATATCTTTTTTCCGCCCCATCAGGAGTCATGGCATAGTCATTGGGTCAACGATTAACGTGCAGGATGCCTGCCTCACCAGAGGCTACTTCTGGTATTTACAGAAGTGTCCAGAAATAAAAAAGGGAGGATTGGGGAAACATTTTTAAAAAGTAATGACTAGATCAAAACTATACCATTTAATACCAAAACAAGAAACTAGTCACTATTATTAAGAACCATTATGATATGTAGGTAGTTGAGTTATTGAACTACCATATCGTTTTCAAAGAGGTGTCGACATGTTTCAGCTCTCGGGGCCCAACAGGGTCAGGGGAGCTTTCGTCAGGACAAGGACAAGAACAAACATACAAAAAGAAAGCACACACAATTGGTGTTGATTCGAGAGAATGATGGATTGGAATTTCCAAGCTGTATTCAAGAGAAAGAAACCAACACAAAAATGTATAAGTTGGTTTGGATGTGAGGTATGGCATACTAGTGCACACATTTTATAAAGCATAATTAACGCTAAACAAGATTACCCTTACTGTAGAGGTAATCTGGAAAAAGGAGAAGAATGGAGAAACGACAGGTCTGGAGGGAGTGGGAAACAGCCAACTGGCCGTCAAATGATCAATGTCTTATAGACGGATGTCATGCAGGAGTCTTTATATGATAACAGAGTGGGGATCAGAACAATGGATCGTGATCATGTTAAAGTTTTATACACATAGTCGCTGTTCTGTAACCACATTAGATATCAAGCACTCAGTGACTGTTAAACTGCCAAGAAAAACGTATCTCGTGGATACCCATGCATTCATTAATATTTTACCTTGTTAGTTCAGTTTTGTGGCATCAACAGGGACCGGGAGTCGCTTCTGGATTATTACTGAGTGGGAGACAACGGAGCGTCTAAGGTTAGTAGCATGGGCGTTCTTACCTGATCACTGGAGGAAACATCAGGAAACGCCATTCTTACCCATGCGGCGCGGATTTCGTGCCTAGTGCTGACTCTGCCCCTGGTTATGGGTGGGTCTTAGCTCTCCGTGCTTTTATACTGGTCACGGACACTGAAAAAGGACTAATGTATGAGCAAAAAACAGGCACCGTAAGATGGTGGAATGTCTGATAGAATATTACGGTGTCCTATAGAGGTTTCGGTAAGTAGTTGAAACCGTAGGATGCTCATGATTCATACGGGCAGGCAGGATTAACAGAACTGATGCCATGGAATGTGGTCGTTCATACCTACTATGTCTGTTTTCAAGCGATCGACCCATCTCTGTTCTTTGTTAAACAGGATTTGCTCAGCATTCTGGTCTTTGAAGTCTAGCATTTCCAGGACTGTCCATTTCAGTTCATCGCATGTGTGGCCAGCCTCTACAAAGTGGGCGCACAGTTTGGTTGTGTTCTTTTTCAACCTAACATTGCTCCGGTGCTCTCCTATGCGGAGTTTGACTTTGCGGCAGGTCATGCCGATGTATTGTTTTTGACAGGGACATGTGATTAAATAAATCACATGTGTCGAATTACAATTTGTGTGACTCCTTTGAGTCCAGAGTAAACTGTCATTCAATTGTAGGGTTTTTGTGCTGGAGGTAAATTTGCAAACACCGCATGTACCGCAAGGATAATGTCCAGTAACTGGCATCATATTTATGTTTCTAATGTTCGACCTGGGTAGCGGTTTTTTCGGTCTGGTGTGAACAAGAACGTCTTTTATGTTTTTTGTTCTTCTGTTTGCAAACCTTGGCTTTGGCCAATTTAAGGTTCCAGAGGTGAGTATTTGCCATTTTTTCTTTATTAATTTTTGAACTTCATAGGTGGCTGGGCAGAAAGTTGTCACACAGGTCACGAGGTCTTTCACTGGTTCTTTATTTGTGCTTTGTAGGAGGCATTCTCTCGGCTGGTGTTTAGCTCGTTTTTCACACTTCCTTATTATTGCTGGTGTGTAGTTTCTTTTCTTCAATTTTTGACTGAGTTCTTCAGCTTGTTTTTTGTAATCCGCTGTTTTGCTGCAGTTACGTTTGTGTCTCAGAAATTGACTGTACGGAAGGTTGTAGATGACACAGATAGACAGGATTTGGAGGCAGACATAACAGCAGTTAAACTCAGAGTGGCACTGGCTAAACTCAGGGCAGGTAAGGCGTCCGGCCCTAATTGCTTCCAGGCGGAATTCTTTAAGAAAATGGCGGATCTCTTGACCCGTCATTTATTGGGCCGGTTTGTGGATGCTGATTTGGAGGGAACATTCCTGTTAGACCTCCGTCAGGCTACGATTATCCCGATCTTTAAAGAAGGCAAGCCGCTAGATGAATGCTCTGCCTATCTCCCCATTTCTCTCCTCAATGTGGAGGAAAACTCTATGCATCGATATTGGCCCTCCGCCTTCGGTGGGTGATTACA